>NW_026693119.1:0-10341 GCF_021218885.2 Marmota monax
TCCAATGATAGGAAGAGTTGCAAGTCTCCCAGTGTATCGAAAACTAAAAATGAGTGCACTTGATGAAAAAAAAAAAGCCACATGGAAAGGCAAGACAGACTGACAGCTGGGCTTTTTGTACCAATTAGCCAATTTGTAAACCAGAGGGAAAGTTTTTGAAAGAAATTAAAAAGTGCTACTCTGGTGAAGACCCAGATGATAAGAAAACTAAAGAGCCATATTGCAGATATGGAGAATGTTTTAATGGTCTGGATAGAAGATCAAACCAGCTACAGAATTCCAATAAGCCAAAGTCTAATCCAGAGCAATGAAGCCTAAGAGAGATAAGCAAGCTGTAGAAGAAAGGTTTAAAGCTAGCAGAGATTGCTTCATAAAGTTTAAGGGATGAAATCATCTTTATAACATGAAGTGCAATTGAGCAAGTACTGATGTAGAAGCTGCAGCAAGGTATCCACACAATCTAGCCAACTAACTGATGCAGGTGAGTAAATTAAACAACAGATTTTCTTTTTTATTATTATTAGTTGTTCAAAACATTACAAAGCTCTTGACATATCATATTTCCAACGTGGATAATGACAACAGTGTGACCCAGGAGGAGGAAGGGAGGAAGAAAGCAAAACAATCATCCTTTCCTAGTGACAATGGATCCTAAATGGAGGAGGTGGATACTGAGTTCTGGGACCTAAACTTTTACCCGTTCCTATTGCTGAAGATTCCTAGAAGAAGAACAGCAAATAGTGAAGCCCTGAGTAACAACAGACCCCAGAGGAAGTAGCCAAACATTAATCTTTTTCCAGTGACTCTACAATGACCCCCGGAGGAAAGTGATAAAGATTGGACCCTCCATTCTTGCCCAGTAAAAACAAGTCTCAAAATTTTACAACCTCTTTCCTGAATGCCCAAACTGGCACATTGTGTTGAGGAGATTAAGTAATTTCTCAGTGTAACCTATAATAATCCAGACCCCTACTGTAACTGGGGGCCATTTTCAGCCCAGAAAGTGAGCCCCTCTGATGCCTGACTTCACTGCTGAATAAAAGACATAACTGATCCATGAAGTCTGCTCCTGTCCCTGTTATCTGTGCTTTCATTATGGTGACGAAATTGCTTTTGTTATTTTTACTTACAAGTCTTATATTGGAAGAAGATGCCATCTAGAACTTCCATAGCTAGAGAGGAGAAGTCAACTCCAGCAAAGTTTTAAAGGACCAGGCTGACTCTCTTAGAAAATAGTGCAAGTGGTAACTTTGAATTAAAGCCAATGCTTCTTCACCATTTGACAACCCTTGGGCCTCTAAGAATTATGCTTAATCTCTTTGACTGTGCCCTATAAATGGAAAAAAGAGCCTAGATGATAGCACAACTGTTTATAGATGGTTCAGTGAATATTTTAAACTCATTACAGAGAAGGATTGCTCAAAGAAAAAAAAAAATGATTCCCTTCTAAATAGTATATTGACAATGCTCACTGACAATGTGCCTGATCACTCAAGAACTTTGAAGGAGATGTACAATGAGATTAGAGTTGTTTTCATGCCTGCTGGCACAACATCAATTCTGCAGCCTATTGATCAAGGAGTATCTTGATTTTCCCTTGGGTAGTACAGATGGGAACATGAAATGGCATAAATGCTATGGAAATATGGAGTTTCCTCAAAAAAGAAACAAATAGAATTAATGTATGATCTGGTAATTCAACTGCTGGATATATATTCAAATGAATCAGAGCAGAATGCTGAAGAGATATTTTCTCACCTACACTACATACAACAGCCAAGAAGCAGAAGCAACCCAAGTATCCAGTGAAGGATGGAAGGATAAGGCAATGTGGTAGGTTATACGTGGAGTATTATTCAGCCTTAGGAAGGAAAAAAGTCCTGCCACATGCTACAGTACAGATGAGCCTTATGGACATTATGGTAAGTGGAATGAGCCAGTCACAAAAGACAAATAGTATGTGATTCCACTTACATGAGGTATTTAAAAACAGTGAAATTAATGCAAACAGAAAGTAAAATTATATTTACCAGGGGGAAAATGAGAGTTAGTTAATGGAGTGAATAGAGTTTCAAGTTTCTAAGATGAAAATGTTCTAAAGATCTGTTTCATAATAATGTAAATATACTTAACACTACTGAACTGTATAGTTGAAAATAATAAAGATGATGAGTGTTATTTAAAAAAAAAACAATAAAAATTCATGAAATATTTCAGACTGAAAAAAAGAAGTATCTTGATTTTTAAATTATATTATTTAGGAAATATGTACTAAAATATCATAACAGTTGTTATATATTTTGATTCCTCTTATATATTTTGACAAAGTAAACAGAAAATATTCTGGAAAAGTTAATGATTTCTAGATAGCAAATAAAAACATTCATAATTTATGGGAGAAGGTCATAATATCCACATGAATAGGAGTTTCAAAAAACTGATTGTAATCTTCTTGTATGACTTTAAGTCCAAAGCTTTGGGGCAGGGTTGGGGTGGGGACAACTGAACATGTGTCAGGAACAGAGAGAGAACCAGAATTAAAAATAGAAATCTGTAGATGTGACAGATGTGCTGCAATCACATGACCAGATACTTTTATTACTTGAATTACCATTTGGTCAACACATGCAATCACCGGGAAAAGAAAATGTACCAAAATTATGTTTTATGGACCATCTTAATTTTACAATTACGTTTTGTTTCTTACCCAGAAGATATGAAATAAATGAAGATATTTAAGTGAATCTTTTTCTCTTTGTAATGAATTTTTCTATTATGCATATTTGATTGTCTAGTTTTATGTCAACTTTACTAAACTGTAGTGCCCACTTGATTGGTCAAATATGAGTCTAGATGTTATTGTGAAGATTTTTTTAAATGTGACTAATGTTTGCAAGACAGACTTTAAGAGAATTACCTTTCATAATGTAGATGGGTTTTATGCAATCTATTGAATGCCTTGAAAGCAAAAATTGAGGATTCCAAGAAGAGGTGGAAATCTGCCACAAGATAAAATGTGAGTTTCATGAATTTCCAGAAATTGCTGGTTTTCCTTATAAATTTTGAACTTGAAACAAACAATACAATCATGTAAGCTAATTGTCTAATCAAACCAACTCCTCACACACACTTCTCTTTCTCACACAGTGTCTTATATATCTTTCTCTAGATAAGCCTAATTAATAGATTTCTGAGGCATATAATGCACATATGCAGGTCAACCTTAAGAGACCACTGACTAAATACTAATTTCTCAGCTATTTCTAGGGTTGAAATAGTACAGTACATTATAAAGATGTATGGAGGCCATTACTAAACATTAGCTCAGTAATTCTATGGATATAGTATTAAAGTAAAACATTTCTCATTTTGAAATCTAGAATTAGTTTTATAATGTAATAATTTTATAAAAACAATTTTTTTCTTATTAAATGTTGGAAATAGTGATTAGATTAAAACAATTAATTTATACTTGAAATCTATTTTTATTCTAGTTAATCAACTGAGTAATTATCTTTTCCTTCTATTTATTTCCTACATATGACATGTGACTCTTTTTTTTTTTTTTGGAAGTCAAAGAGAAGAAACAACATTTACTATTTGCATGTGATAGCAATATTTTACCCAGGAAGTTTAATATCAACAAATGTGGATCAAGAAAAGTTCTCAAATAATTCTGGATGCCAATAAACCAATATAAGTCAAGGTTATTTCACTGTACCAAAATTGCCATGCAGGAAGTAAATTCATACTAGCAAAAAAAAAATTAAAATGTCTAGGAAGTAATCATGAATTCATAAGCCCGCTCTCAGTCTAAAACAACAATGAGGATGACCTAAATAAACTATTTTGTACTCTTCTTTATTTAAAGCATTGTAATTATACATACATACATTCATTTTGTGAAAATCATACATGCACAGAATTTGATTTACTCCATTTCAGTCCCAACTTCCCAACTTTCTTTCCCCTCTTCTCTACCCACACCCCTTTCCTCAAATGCTCTTTGTCTTACATATTTTATTTACGTATGGTTGGTGCTTTATGCATATACATAAAGGTGGAAATCACTGTGGTATATTTATATATGCATATATTGTTATTTGGTTCAATGTATTTTGCATTTCCTGCCCTCTCCTGCTCCTTCTCCCTCCTCTGAATCTCCTTCTTCTATTCTACTGATCTTGCATATATATTTATGGCATTGGATACCCTCTTTTTCTTCTATTTTGCTCTGGCTTCTGTGTAGGAGAGAACGAATTCTTATTCTTTCTTATTTTCTGAGTATGACTTATTTTATTTAGCCTGATGTTCTCAAGTTCCATTTACCAGCAAATGCTAGAATTTCAGTCTTCTTTATGGCTGAGTAAAACTTCATTGTATCTATATCTATATCTATATATACCAAATTTTATTTATTAATCTATTTAAGGGTATCTGAGCTGATTCCATAATTTGGCTATTGTCAATTTTGCTGCTATAAACATCAGTGTGTCTGCATTTTTATAATACATTGATTTTTGTTCTTTCAGACAAGTAACCAGGGAATGGAATAGCTGGGTCATATGGTGGTTTCTTTCCTAGTTTTTTGACAACTCTCCGTACTGCTTTCCAGAGTTGTACTGATTTGCAGTCCCACCAACTATGTATGAGTACATCTGTCCTTGCCAGCACTTTATTATTATTTAGAGTCTTGATGATTGCAATTCTGAAAGGAGTGATATAAGCTCTTACTGTAGTTTTGATTTGCATATCCCTGAGTGCTAGAGATGTCAAACATTTTTTTCATATATTTGTTGGTCATTTTTCTTTTTTTTTAATCTGTTTAGTTCATTGCCTATTTATTGTTTTTTGTTTGTTTTTAGTGTTAAGCTTCTTTGAGTTCTTTGTATATGGATATTAATTCCCTGTAAAAGGATTAACTGGTAAAGATTCTCTTCCACTCTTAGTCATTTCCTTTGTATTGAAAAAAAAACCCTTTTCAATTTGATGACATTCTACTTGTTGATTTTCAATTTTATTTCTGGACCTTTGGGTGCCCTACTTAGGAAGTCATTGACTGTACCACTACTATGGAGTATCAACCTATGCTTTTTCTAGCAGTTGCAATGTTTCTGGTCAAATTCCAAAATCTTTGATTTGTCTTTTGTGCAGGGTGACATATGGAAATTTAATTTCATTATTCTACATATGGATATCCAGTGTTCCTAGAATCATTTGTTTAAAAGGCTATTATTTCTCCAACATATATTTTGACATCTTTGCCAGATATTATTCCTCTAGTTTTCATATCTTTTTGATGCCAATACCACACTGTTTTTGTTACTATAGCTTTGTAGTAAAATTTCACATCAGGAATTATGGCTCCTGAATTGCGCTCCTTGCTCAGGATTTCATCGACAATATTATGAGTCTCTTATTCTTCCAAATGAATTTTAGGACCATCTCTTTTAGTTCTGTGATGAATGTTATTACTATATTAAAGGGGATTGCAATGAATTACGTCTTTTTCGATTTTTTTCTTCAGTGATATATAATTTTCATTGCAAAAATTTTTTACCTCCTTGATTAGATTAATGCCCTAGTATTTTATTTTTGAAGTTATAATGAATAAAATAGGATTCTTGATTTCTTTCTCAGCAGAATTGCTGTTGAATTATAGAAAGGCTATTGATTTGTGAATACTGAATTTGTTTTCTAATACTTTGTTGAATTCATTTATCAACTCAAGAGGCTTCTGATGGAGATTTTTCTAGTTTCTTCTAGATACAGAATCATGTCATCAGTAAATAAAAATAATCTTTCTTCTTCTTTTTCTATTTTATCTGTTTAATTTTCTTCTCTGGCCTGGTTCCTCTAGCTAGAGTTTCAAGAACTACGTTGAATAAAAGTGGTGAAAATGCACACCATTGGTATGTTATTTTTTTAATATCTACTTTTTAGCTCTAGTTATACACAATATCTTTATCTTATTTATTTATTTTTATGTGGTGCTGAGAATCAAACCCAAAGGCCTCACATATGTTAGGCTAGTGCTCTGCCACTGAGCTACAACCCAATTCCCCGTTGTCATGTTTGTTTTTTTTTTATTTTAGAAAAAAAATGCTTTCAGTTTTTGACCATTCAGTATGAATATTAGGTTTGGATTTTTCATGTATGGCCTTTATAACTTAAAATATATCTTCCTTCTATCACTAATTTCTCCAGAATTTTAAACATAAATGGGTGCTGAATTTTATCAAAGGCCTTTTCTGCATCCACTGAGATGATCATATAATTATTGTACTTATTTCTATTTATGGGTTAGATACATTTATTGATTTTCATGTATTAAACCAATATTATAGCTCTTAGGTGAAACTCACTTGATAATAATAATAATATTATTTTGATATGTTTTTGAATGTGGTTTACTAATATTAAGGATTTTTACAGTTATGTTCATCAAGGTTATTGGTCTGTACTTTTCTTTAATTGATGTGCTTTTTTTCTGCTTTTGGTATCAGGGTTATACTAGTTTCATAGATTGTATTTGGGAGTGTTCCCACAATTTGATGAAATAATTTGAGAAATACTGATGTTAGTCCTTCTTTTAAGATCTGGTAGAACTCAGCTAGAATCCATGTGGTCCTGGGCTTTTTGTTGATGTTGTTGGAATGCTTTTATCATTTTTTTTTATCAACTTGATGATATGATATTGGTCTGTTTAGGTTTTCTGTATCTTCCCTGTTCAATTGGGCAGGTTACATGTGCCTAGAAATTTGTCAATGTCTTCTATATCTTCCATCTTTGGAAGTGTTAATTTTCAAAATATTTTATCCTCTGGATTTTTGAACTGTTTGTACTGATATGTATTTTTCATCTTTCAATTTGTTTATTTGCTTATTTTTGCTTTATAAATTTTATATTTCTTTGGGGAAAAAACATCTCTTTGCTGTACTGATAGTGTGTATTTTTTTTTAAAAAAAAATCTCAATTTCATTACATTCAGGTCTGATTTAATTATTCTTGTATTTTGTTGATTTTGGAATCAGTTTGTCCTTCTTTTTCTACAACCTTGAGGTGTAGTAGAAGTTTATTTATTTGGGAACTCTATCTTTTAATATAGGCACTCAGTGCTACAAATTTTCCTTTTAGAGCTGATTTGATAATGTCACAGAGATTTTGATATGTTGTATCTCTGTTCTCCTTTGTTTCTAAGAATTTTTTTAATTTCTTCATTTAATAGAGTTTTTTCAATCTCCGTTTGTTTTTGTGGTTTCTGATTTTGTTTTGTGTTTTTTTCTGTTGATTTTGTTTTATTCTATTATGAGTTGATAAGATGCATGGATTATATCAATTTTTATTTACTAAGACTTATATTGTAACTGAGAATATGGTAAGTTTTGGAAAAAATTTCCTGAACTGCTGATAAAAAAGTAAATTCAACTGTTTTGCTGTCTATTAGGTCCATTTGATTTGTAGCATTATATATGATGGAAATTTCTTAATTGATTTTATGTTAGAATATTGTCTATTAATGATAAGGGAATATTGAAGTACCCAGTATAATTATATTGGATCTGAGATTTAATGTCAATTTTTTTTTTTTTTTTTTTTTTTTTTTTTTATGTAATTAGGTGCACTGATATTCGGGGCTTATATATTTACTATCATTATATATTTTTGTTGGATTTTTCCCTTTACCAGTACCATAGAGGCTTTCTTATGAAATAATTTGAGAAATAATTCTCTTATGGTTAATTTTTGCTCGAAATCTGTCAGAAATGAGAATAGCTACTCCTGCTTGTTTTCCAACCCAATTTGCATGGAATATTTTCCACTTTTCTTACTTTCAGCCTGTGAGTATCTTTGCCAATGAAATGATTCTCTTGAAAACAGCATATAGTTGGATCTTATTTTTTTAATCAATTTTTTAATCTATGTCCTTTCATTAAGGAATTGAAACCATTTACATTCAGCATTAGTATGGATGCGTATTTTCTATTTCCTGTCATTTTGGACAGTTTGATGCAGTTAATTTTGTCTTGACTGTCATTTACTTGGTTGCTCCTCAAGTAACTTTCATCTATGTGAGAATTTGGGGGTTTGTTTCTGGGTTCTTCTATGTGCAGCGTGTCTTTGAGTCTTCCTAAAGTGCGACTTAGTGGTCATGACTTGTTTTAGTTTATCCATGCCATGTAAAGTTTTTTTTTTCTTCATCAATTTTTAAAGAATTTTGCTGAATGTAGGAATCTTCGTTAGTAATTATTTTCTTTTAGAGCTGGAATATCTCATTCCAGACTCTCTTTGATTTTAGAGTCTGAACTGAAAAGTAAAAAGTGAGATTTATTGAATTGCCTCTAAATGTGTCAGTTTTCTCTTGTATTTTTTATATTCTTTCCTTATTTTGTATGGTAGTCATTTTGATTATGATTTGTCTTGAGGTTCTCTTTTGATCTGGTCTATTTGGGGTCCTATATGCCTCATCAATGTGGATGTCTATCTCCTTTCTAAAACAGAAAAAAATTTTTTTGCTACTATTTCACTGAAGATGTTCTTAATGCCATTAGCCTGTATCTCTATGTCTCTTCTATCCCATTGATGATCAAGTTTGTTCTCATGGTTCTTCTCCAGAGTCTTTGCTTTTTCTGATCATGGTCCTTTAACTTTTAATTTATTGCATACTGTGTATGCAAATTTATATACCATGTTTTCAAGGTCTAATTTTTTTTCTTTAAAGCCTGAAGTTCTATCTTCTATTTTCTTTACAATCAAACCTGTTGGTGATACTTATAAGTGATTTTTTAATTTAATTCATTGTCTTTTTTTCTAGGAATTCTGATTGATTTGTTTTTAATGTATGTATTTCTTTATTAAAAGGTATTTCATATCCTGTATTTGCTTTCTTAATTCACTCCTTATGTGTACATTTAGTTCATTAAGATTTTTAATTCTATTTATTTATTTATTTTTGCATTACACTTCTTAATACACCATTATAACATAATTTATCACATCTCTGATTATATATAAGGTATGTTGATACCAAATTTACATCTTCATACATGTATTTTGTATAACGATGAGGGAGTTCATTAAGATTTTTAATAATCTTTTTTGTTTTAGTTTTTTTCTGGAATTTTATCCATTTCCGTACCTTTGGGATCCTTTTTTGGGGAATTCTAAATTTTGTGGGGAGATTTGTTTGCCTATTTCCTTATGTTTTCAGAGGTCTTGGACTTGTGTTTAGTTATCTTTTTTTTTTTTTTATTCTAGGACTTCTATTTTTAATGGATGAGTGCAGATTCAATAGTGTGATCTAAGATC
Source organism: Marmota monax (assembly GCF_021218885.2). Lineage (NCBI taxonomy): Eukaryota > Metazoa > Chordata > Mammalia > Rodentia > Sciuridae > Marmota > Marmota monax. The sequence continues at coordinate 9,310 of NW_026693119.1, forward strand.
AACCTCTAGATGTTCCTCCTTGGGGCCTCATTGTTAATGAGGTTTGTCTCTCCCCTATTTGTTGAAGTTTTGCTGAGACTCTGTGGGGCTGGATCACGTTTGGAGTGAGATTTGCTGTTACTTGGCTGAGGTGTCAGTATTGTTTGTCAGCACAAATCTCTGCTCTGTCAACCTGAAGCATCCCAATCACTTTTCTATTCCTCTTAGAGAAAGAGGAAGCCAAGAATAGCAGTAATGAAAGCGACAATGATAAGATGAATGTCTGGTGTCTACTCTGACATCTATCACACTTATTACCACCTGCACAGCACTTGTAAAGTCAGCACTTAACAATAAACTAGACCAGGCTTTAAATATCAGGTGTCTACTCCATTGTCCACTGTTTTTATAATCACAACAATATGCATGAGCATAACAATAAGATTTACATACACTGTATAATTCTAGAAGAGAGTGCTATTTCAGTTTCTTACATGGAGTGGAAATAGGGTAAGAAGACAACAGAAAGTTTGAAATATTTAAGAAGTAAAAAAGGAGAGGCAGTATATACATAACAGATGTTGGTCCTAATGAAAAGGAGTAAAAAAAAATAACTAAAAGTGGTAAAATAATAAAAAAGGGAGAGCATGAGAGAAATAAAATTTTGGCTATTGAGGGAGAATAAAGAAGTGCCTTTAAGAGGAACACAACCCAAAGTACAAATAAACAAATGTAAGACCAAAACAACTCAAACCCACATATAATTTTACCCCACTCAAGTCAAACCAAGGCCAAAAATTAAACAGGTGAAGAAGAAAGCATTGAAATTAAAAGTGAAGTCACATAAATTGTGAGTGTGTGTGTCTGTGTGTATAACTTATTTGAAGAATGAGAATACACACACCCACACCCATATTCACACAAACATTACACACATACACGCACACACAATAATGCAGGATGGAAAAAAAAAGTTTAAAAAATAAATAAAATCAACTGAAATTTTTAAAAAATTAAAAGTAAAAAACAAATGGTGGGAAACACAATAAAAAA
>NW_026693120.1:0-11085 GCF_021218885.2 Marmota monax
TGTTTTTAGTGTTGTTTTCATGCCTGCTGGCACAACATCAATTCTGCAGCCCATTGATCAAGGAGTATCTTGATTTTCCCTTAGGTAGTACAGATGGGAATATGAAATGGCATAAATGCTATAGAAATATGGAGTTTCCTCAAAAAAGGAACAAATAGAATCAATGAATGATCCGGTAATTCAACTTCCGGATATATATTCAAATGAATCAGAGCAGAATGCTGAAGAGATATTTTCTTTTTTTTTTAATTTCCTATTTTTTTATTGGTTGTTCAAAACATTACAAAGCTCTTGACATATCATATTTCATACATTAGATTCAATTGGGTTATGAACTCCCATTTTTACCCCAAATACAGATTGCAGAATCACATCGGTTACACATCCACATTTTTACATAATGCCATTTTAGTAACTGTTGTATTCTGCTACCTTTCCTATCCCCTACTATCCCCCCTCCCCTCCACTCCCATCTTCTCTCTCTACCCCATCTACTGTAATTCATTTCTCTCCTTGTTTTTTTCCCATTCCCCTCACAACCTCTTATATGTAATTTTGTGTAACAATGAGGGTCTCCTTCCATTTCCATGCAATTTCCCTTTTCTCTCCCTTTCCCTCCCACCTCATGTCTCTGTTTAATGTTAATCTTTTCCTCCTGCTCTTCCTCCCTGCTCTGTTCTTAGTTGCTCTCATTATATCAAAGAAGACATTTGGCATTTGTTTTTTAGGGATTGGCTAGCTTCACTTAGCATAATCTGCTCTAATGCCATCATTTCCCTGCAAATTCCATGATTTTGTCATTTTTTAGTGCAGAGTAATACTCCATTGTGTATAAATGCCACACTTTTTTTTTATCCATTCATCTATTGAAGGGCATCTGGGTTGGTTCCACAGTCTAGCTATTGTGAATTGTGCTGCTATGAACATCGATGTGACAGTATCCCTGTAGTACGCTCTTTAAGGTCTTCAGGGAATAGTCCGAGAAGGGCAATAGCTGGGTCAAATGGTGGTTCCATTCCCAGCTTTCCCAGGAATCTCCATACTGCTTTCCAAATTGGCCACACCAATTTGCAGTCCCACCAGCAATGTACAAGAGTACCCTTTTCCCCACATCCTCGCCAGCACTTGTTGTTGTTTGACTTCATAATGGCTGCCAATCTTACTGGAGTGAGATGGTATCTTAGGGTGGTTTTGATTTGCATTTCTCTGACTGCTAGAGATGGTGAGCATTTTTTCATGTACTTGTTGATTGATTGTATGTCCTCCTCTGAGAAGTGTTTGTTCAGGTCCTTGGCCCATTTGTTGATTGGGCTATTTGTTATCTTATTGTTTAATTTTTTGAGTTCTTTGTATACTCTGGATATTAGGGCTCTATCTGAAGTGCGAGGAGTAAAAATTTGTTCCCATGATGTAGGCTCCCTATTTACCTCTCTTATTGTTTCTCTTGCTGAGAAAAAAACTTTTTAGTTTAAGTAAGTCCCATTTGTTGATTCTTGTTATTAACTCTTGTGCTATGGGTGTCCTATTAAGGAATTTGGAGCCTGACCCCACAATATGTAGATCAGAGCCAACTTTTTCTTCTATCAGACGCAGAATCTCTGATTTGATTTCAAGCTCCTTGATCCATTTTGAGTTAACTTTTGTGCATGGTGAGAGAAGGGGATTCAGTTTCATTTTGTTGCATATGGATTTCCAGTTTTCCCAGCACCATTTGTTGAAGATGCTATCCTTCCTCCATTGCATGCTTTTAGCCCCTTTATCAAATATAAGATAGTTGTAACTTTGTGGATTAGTCTCTGTGTCCTCTATTCTGTGCCATTAGTCCACCGCCTGTTTTGGTACCAGTACCATGCTGTTTTTGTTACTATTGCTCTGTAATATAGTTTGAAATCTGGTATTGCTATACGGCCTGATTCACACTTCCTGCTTAGAGTTGCTTTTGCTATTTTGGGTCTTTTATTTTTCCATATGAATTTCATGATTGCTTTATCTATTTCTACAAGAATTCTCACCTACACTACATACAACAGCCAAGAAACAGAAGCAACCCGAATTTCCGGTGACGGATGGAAGGGTAAGCCAATGTGGTAGGTTATACGTAGAGTATTATTTAGCCTTAGGAAGGAAGAAAGTCCTGCCACATGCTACAGTACAGATGAGCCTTATGGACATTATGGTAAATGGAATGAGCCAGTCACTAAAGACAAATAGTATGTGATTCCACTTACACGAGGTATTTAAAAGCAGTGAAATTAATGCAAACAGAACGTAAAATTGTATTTACCAGGGGCTGAGGGAAGGGAGAAAAATGAGAGTTAGTTAATGGAGTTAATAGAGTTTCAAGTTTCTAAGATGAAAATGTTCTAAAGATCTGTTTCATAATAATGTAAATATACTTAACACTACTGAACTGTATAGTTGAAAATAATAAAGATGATGAATATTATTAAAAAAAAACAATAAAAAGTCATGAAATATTTCAGACTGAAAAAAAAGAAGTATCTTGATTTTTAAATTGTATTATTTAGGAAATATGTACCAAAATACCATAACAGTTTTTATATATTTTGATTCCTCTTATATATTTTGACAAAGTAAACAGAAAATATTCTGGAAAAGTTAATAATTCTAGATAGCAATTAAAAACATTCATATGGGAGAAGGTCATAATGTCAACATGAATAGTAGTTTCAAAAAATTGATTGCAATCTTCATGTATGACTTTAAGTCCAAAGCTTTGGGGCAGGGTGGGGGTGAGGACAACTGAACATGTGTCAGAAACAGAGAGAGAACCAGAATTAAAAATAGAAATCTGTAGATGTGATAGAAGTGCTGCAGTCACATGACCAGATACTTTTATTACTTGAATTACCATTTATTCAACACATGCAATCACTGGGAAAAGAAAATGTAGCAAAGTTATGTTTTATGGACCATCTTAATTTTACAATTACCTTTTGTTTCTTACCCGAAGATATGAAGTAAATGAAGATATTTAAGTGAATATCTTTTTCTCTTCATAATGAATTTTTCTATTAGGCATATTTGATTGTGTAGTTTTATGTCAACTTGATTAAACTGTAGTGCCCAGTTGATTGATCAAACATGAATCTAGATGTTATTGTGAAGTTGTTTTTAAATGTGATTAATGTTTGCAAGACAGTTAGGCTTTAAGAGAATTATCTTTCATAATGTAGATGGGTTTTATATCTATCTATATATGGGTTTTATATCTATCTATTGAATGCCTTGAGAGCAAAAATTGAGGATTCCAAGAAGAGGTGGAAATCTGCCACAAGATAAAAATGTGAGTTTCATGAATTTCCAGAAATTGCTGGGTTTCCTTATAAATTTTGAACTTGAAACAAACAATACAATCATGTAAGTTAATTGTCTAAATCAAACAAACTCCTCACACACACCTCTTTCTCACGCAGTGTCTTATATATCTTTCTGTAGATAAGCCTAATTAATACAGTCTAAAGTTATATATTGCACATATGCAGATCAACCGTAAGAGACCACTGACTAAATACAACTTTCTCAGCTATTTCTGGGGTTGAAATAGTACAGTACCTTATAAAGATGTATGGAGGCCATCAATAAACATTAGCTCAGTAATTCTATGGATATAGTATTAAAGCGAAAAATTTCTCATTTTGAAATCTAGAATTAGTTTTATAATGTAATAATTTTGTAAAAAAATTTTTTCTTGTTAAATGTTGGAAACAGTGATTAGATTAAAACAATAAATTTATGCTTGAAATCTATTTTTATGCTAGTTAATCAACTGAGTAACTATATTTTCCTTCTATTTATTTCCTACATGGGACTCTTTTTTGTTTGTTTGTTTAAGTCAAAGAGAAGAGACAACATTTATTATTTGCATGTGGTACAATATTTTACCCAGGAAGTCTAATATCAACAAATGTGGATCAAGAAAAGTTTTCAAATAATTCAGGATGCTGATAAACCAATATAAGCCAATATTATTTCACTGTACCAAAACTGCCATGCAGGAAGTAAATTCATATTAGCAAAACAAAAATGTCTAGGAAGTAATCATGAATTCATAAGCCCTCTCTCAGTCTAAAACATGAATGAGGATGACTTAAATAAACTATTTTGTACTCTTTTTTAGTTAAAGAATTGTAATTATACATTCATGTATTAATTTTGTGAAAATCATACATGCACAGAATTTGATTTACTCCATTTCACTCCGGACTTCCCAACTTTCTTTCCCCTCTTCTCTACCCACATCCCTTTCCTCAACTGCTCTTCGTCTTACACATTTTATTTACATTTGATTGGTGCTTTATGCACATACATAAAGGTGGAAACCACTGTGGTATATTTACATATGCACATATTGTGATTTGGTTAAATGTATTTTGCATTTCCTGCCCTCTCCTGCTCCTTCTCCCTCCTTCTGAATCTCTTTGTTCTATTCTACTGATCTTGCAAATATATTTATGGCATTGGATACCTTCTTTTTCTTTTATTTGCTCTGGCTTCTGTGTATGAGAGAACAGCCATTGATTTTCTGAGTCTGACTTATTTTATTTAGTCTGATGTTCTCAAGTTCCATTTACCAGCAAATGCTAGAATTTCAGTCTTCTTTATGGCTGAGTAAAACTTCATTGTGTATATATACCACATTTTCTTTATTAATCTATTGAAGGGTATCTGAGCTGGTTCCAAAATTTGGCTATTGTCAATTGTGCTGCTATAAACATTGATGTGACTACATTTTTATAATACATTGATTTTTGTTCTTTCAGACAAGTATCCGGGAGTGGAATAGCTGGGTCATATGGTGGTTTCATTCCTAGTTTTTGGACAAATCTCTGTACTGCTTTCCAGAGTTGTACTAATTTGCAGAACCACCAACTATGTATGAATGTACCTGTCCTTGCCAGCACTTTATTATTATTTATAGTCTTGATAATTGCCATTCTGAAAGGAGTGATATGAGCTCTTACTGTAGTTTTGATTTGCATATCTCTGAGTGCTAGAGATGTCAAACATTTTTTTCATATATTTGTTGGTCATTTTTTTTCTTTTTTTGAAAAACATCTGCTTAGTTCATTGCCCATTTATTGTTTTTTGTTTGTTTTTAGTGTTAAGCTTCTTTGAGTTCTTTATATATTCTGGATATTAATTCCCTGTTAGAGGATTAACTGGCAAAGATTCTCTTCCACTCTTAGTCATTTCCTTTGCTGTGCAAAAAAAAGAAAAAACTTTTCAATTTGATGACATTCCACTTGTTGATTTTCAATTTTATTTCTGGACCTTTGGGTGCCCTATTTAGGAAGTCACTGACTGTACCACTATGGTGGAGTATCAACTAAATGCTTTTTATAGCAGTTGCAATGTTTCTGGTCTAATTCCAAAATCTTTGATTTGCCTTTTGTGCAGGGTGACATATGGGAATTTAGTTTCATTATTCGACATATGGATATCCAGTGTTCCCAGAATCATTTGTTTAAAAGGCTATTATTTCTCCAACATATATTTTGACATCTTTGCCAGGTATTATTCCTCAAGTTTTCATATATTTTTTGATGCCAATACCACACTGTTTTTGTTACTATAGCTTTGAGGTAAAATTTCAGATCAGGAATTATGGCTCCTGAATTGCTCTTCTTGCTCAGGATTTCATCAACAGTAATTCTGAGTCTCTTATTCTTCCAAATGAATTTTAGGACATCTCTTCTAGTTCTGTGATGAATGTCATTAATATATTAAAGGGGATTGCAATGAATTAGGTCTTCTTCAATTTCTTTCTTCAGTGATATATAATTTTCATTGCAAAAAATTTTTAACTCCTTGATTAGATTAATGCCCTAGTATTTTATTTTTGAAGTTATAATGAATAAAATAGAATTCCTGATTTCCTTCTCAGCAGAATTGCTGTTGAATTTTAGAAAGGCTGTTGATTTGTGAATATTGAATTTGTTTTCTAATACTTTGCTGAATTCATTTATCAACTCAAGAGGCTTCTGATGGAGATTCTTCTAGTTTCTTCTAGATACAGAATCATGTCATCAGCAAACAAAAATTATCTTTCTTCTTCTTTTCCTATTTTATATGCTTAATTTTCTTCTCTGGCCTGTTTCCTCTAGCTAGAGTTTTAAGAACTACGTTGAATAAAAGTGGTAAAAATGCACACCATTTTTATGTTATTTTTTAATATCTACTTTTTAGTTGTAGTTATACACAACATCTTTATCTTATTTATTTATTTTTATGTGGTGCTGAGAATCAAACCCAAGGCCTCACACATGTTAGACTAGTGCTCTACCACTGAGCCACAACCCCATCCGCCATTGTCATGTGTTTTATTTTATAAAAAATGCTTTCAGTTTTTGACCATTCAGTATGAATATTAGGTTTGGATTTTTCATGTATGGCCTTTATAACTTATAATATAACTTCCTTGTATCACTAATTTCTCCAGAATTTTAAACACAAATGGGTGCTGAATTTTATCAAAGGCCTTTTCTGCATCCACTGAGATGATCATATAATTATTGTACTTATTTCTATTTATGGGTTGGATACATTTATTGATTTTCATGTATTATACTAATATTGTAGCTCTTAGGTGAAACTCACTTGATAATAATATTAATAATAATATTTTGATGTGTTTTTGAATATGGTTTACTAATACTAAGGATTTTTACATTTATGTTCATTAGGGTTATTGGTCTGTAGTTTTCTTTAATTGATGTGCTTTTTTCTGCTTTTGGTATCAGGGTTATACTAGTTTCATAGATTGTATTTGGGAGTGTTCCAACAATTTCATGAAATAATTTGAGAAAGACTGATGTTAGTCCTTCTTTTAAGACCTGGTAGCACTCAGCTGAGAATCCAATTGGTCTTGGGCTTTTTGTTGTTGTTGTTGGAATGCTTTTATCAATTTTTTTTACCAACTTGATGATATGATATTGGTCTGTTTAGGTTTTCTGTATCTTCCCTGTTCAATTGGGCAGGTTAAATGTGCCTAGAAATCTGTCAATGTCTTCTATATTTTCCTTCTTTGGAAGTGTTAATTTTCAAAATATTTAATCCTCTGAATTTCTGAAGTGTTTGTACTGATATGTATTTTTCATCTTTAAATTTGTTTATTTGGTTATTTTTGGTTTATAAATTTTATATTTCTTTGGGGAAAAAACATCTCTTTGTTATATTTATCCTGTGTATTTTTTTAAAAAAAAAATCTCAATTTCATTAATTTCGGGTCTGATTTAATTATTCTTACATTTTGTTGATTTTGGAATCAGTTTGTCCTTCTTTTACTACAACCTTGAGGTGTAGAATAGGTTTATTTATTTGGGAACTCTAATTTTTTAATGTAGGCACTCAGTGCTACAAATTTTCCTCTTAGAGCTGCTTTAATAATGTCACAGAGATTTTGAGATGTTGTATCTCTGTTCTCATTTGTTTCTAAGAATTTTTTCTTAATTTCTTCTCTGATCATTTAATAGAGTTTTTAAATCTCCATGTGTTTTTGTGGTTTTTGGTTTTGTTTTGTGTTTTTTCTGTTTATTTTGTTTTATTCTATTATAACTTGATAAAATGCATGGGATTATATCAATTTTTATTTACTAAGACTTATATTGTAACTGAGAATATGGTCAGTTTGCGAAAAATTTTCCTGAACTGCTGAGAAAAAAGCAAATTCAACTGTTTTGCTGTCTATTAGGTCCATTTGATTTGTAGCATTATATATGATGGAAATTTCTTTATTGATTTTATGTTAGAATATTGTCTATTAGTGATAAGGGAGTGTTGAAATACCCAGTATAATTATATTGAGTCTGAGATTTAATGTCAAATTTTTTTATGTAATTAGGTGCACTGATATTTGGGGCTTATATATTTACTATCATTATATATTTTTGTTGGATTGTTCCCTTTACCAGTACCATAGAGGCTTTCTTTTTCTCTTATGGTTAATTTTTGCTCAAAATCTGTCAGAAATGAGAATAGCTACTCCTGCTTGTTTTCCAACCCCATTTGCATGGAATATTTTCCACTTTTCTTACTTTCAGCCTGTGAGTATCTTTGCCAATGAAATGAATCTCTTGAAAACAGCATATAGTTGGATCTTATTTTTTTTAATCAATTCTTTTAATCTATGTCGTTTCACTAAGGAGTTGAAACCATTTACATTCATCATTAGTGTGGATATGTATTTTCTATTTTCTGCCATTTTGGTCAGTTTGATGCAGTTAATTTTATCTTGACTTTCATTTGCTCCTCAAGTAACCTTCATCTATTTGAGAATTTGGGGGTTTGTTTCTGGGTTCTTCTGTGTGCAGCGTGTCTTTGAGTCTTCCTAAAGTGCTACTTAGTGGTCATGACTTGTTTTAGTTTATCTACGCCGTTGTTGTTTTTTTTTCCTTCATCAATTTTGAAAAATTGTTGCTGAATGTAGGAATCTTGGTTGGCAATTATTTTCTTTTAGAGCTGGGAATATCTCATTCCAGACTCTCTTTGATTTTAGAATCTGAGTTGAAAAGTCAAAAGTGAGATTTATTGAATTGCCTCTAAATGTGACAGTTTTCTCTTGTATTTTTATATTCTTTTCTTATTTTCTATGGTAGTCATTTTGATTATGATTTGTCTTGAGGTTCTCTTTTGATCTTGTCTATTTGGAGTCCTATATGCCTCATCAATGTGGATGTCTATCTCCTTTCTAAAACGGGATTTTTTTTTTTTTGCTACTATTTCACTGAAGATGTTCTTAATGCCTTTAGCCTGTATCTCCATGTCTCTTCTATCCCATTGATGCTCAAGTTTGTTCTCATGGTTCTTTTTCAAGTTTTTGTTTTTTCTGATCATGGTCCTTTACCTTTTCCTTTATTGCATACTGTGTATGCAAATTTATATACCATGTTTTCAAGGTCTAAATTTTTTTTCTTTAAAGCCTGAAGTTCTATTTTCTATTTTCTTTATAATGTAACCTGTTGGTGATACTTATAAGTGACTTTTTAATTTAATTCATTGTCTCTTTTTCCAAGAGTTCTGATTTATTTGTTTTTAACGTATGTATTTCTTTATTAAATGGTATTTCATATCCTATATTTGCTTTCTTAATTCACTCCTTATATGTACATTTAGTTCATTAAGTTTTTAAAATTTTATTTATTTATTTTTGCATTACAATTCTTAAAACACCATTATAACATAATTTATCACATCTCTGATTATATATAAGGTATGTTGATACCAAATTCACATCTTCATATGTGTATTTTGTATAATGATGTGGGAGTTCATTAAATTTTTTAATAATCTTTTTTGTTTTAGTTTTTTTTTTTTTCTGGAATTTTATCCATTTCCATACCTTTGTGATCCTTTGTTGGGGAATTCTAAATTTTGTGGGGAGATTTGTTTGCCTATTTCCTCATGTTTTCAGAGGTCTTGGACTTGTGTTTAGTTATCTTTTTTATTCTAGGACTTCTATTTTTAATGGATGAGTACATATTCAATAGTGTGATCTGAGATCAACCTCTGGATGTTCCTCCTTGGGGCCTCATTGTTGGTGAGGTTTGTCTCTCCCCTATTCGTTGAAGTTTTGCTGAGACTCATGTGGGGCTGGATCATGTTTGGAGTGAGATTTGCTATTACTTGTCCGAGGTGTCAGTATTGTTTGTCAGCAAAAATCTCTGCTCTGTCAACCTGAAGCGTCCCAATCACTTTTCTATTCCTCTTAGAGAAAGAGGAAGCCGAGAATAGCAGTAATAAAAGGGACAATGATAAGATGTATGTGTGGTGTCTACTCTGACATGTATCACACTTATTACCACCTGTACAGCAATTGTGAAGTCAGCATTTAACAATAAACAAGAATAAACTAGACCAGGCTTTAAATATCAGGTGTCTACTACAATGTGCACTGTTTTAATAATCACAGCAATATGCATAAGCACAACAATAAGGTTTACATAAACTGTATAATTCTAGAAGAGAGTGCAATTTCAGTTTTTTAAGTGGAGAGGAAATAGGGTAAGAAGACAACAGAAAGTTTGAAATATTTAAAAAGTGAACAAAAGGGAGGCAGGATATACATAGCAGATGGTGGTCCTAATGAAAAGGAGTAAAAAATAACTAATGGCAAAATAATTTTAAAAAGAGGATGAGAGAAAGAAAATTTTGGATATTGAGGGAGAAGAATGAAGAAGTGCCTATAAAAGGAACACAACTCAAAGTTCAAATAAACAAATGTAAGATCAAAACAACTCAAACCTGCATATAATTTTACCCCACCCAAGTCAAACCAAGGCCAAAAATAAACAGGTAAAGAAGAAAGCATTGAAATTAAAAGTGAAGTCACATAAATTGTGTGTGTGCGTGTGTCTGTGTGTGTGTGTGTATAACTTATTTGAATAATAAGAATACACACACCCACACCCATACTCTCTCTCTCTCTCTCTCTCTCTCTCTCTCTCTCTCTCTCTCTCACACACACACACAAACACACACACACACACACAAACAATAATGCAATAATGCAGAATGGAAAAAAGTTTAAATAAAATTAAGTGAAATTTTTAAAAAATTAAAAGTAAAAAACAAATACCAAATGTCTTCTTTGATATAATGAGAGCAACTAAGAACAAAGCAGGGAGGAAGAGCAGGAAGAAAAGATTAACATTAAACAGATACATGAGGTGGGAGGGAAAGGGAGAGAAAAGGGAAATTGCATGGTAATGGAGGGGGATCCTCATTGTTATACAAAATTACATATAAGAGGTTGTGAGGGGAATGGGAAAATAAACAAGGAGAGAAATGAATTACAGTAGATGGGGTAGAGAGAGAAGATGGGAGGGGAGGGGAGGGGAGATAGTAGAGGATAGGAAAGGTAGCAGAATACAACAGTTACTAATAGGGCATTATGTAAAAATGTAGATGTGTAACCGACGTGATTCTGCAATCTGTATTTGGGGTAAAATTGGGAGTTCGAAACCCACCTGAATCAAATGTATGAAATATGATATGTCAAGAGCTTTGTAATGTTTTGAACAACCAATAAAAAAAGGTAAAAAACAAATAGTAGGAAAATACAAT